>NC_138906.1:143445033-143465426 GCF_965231255.1 Vanellus vanellus
CCCCATAACTTTTCTTTTCCCCTCAGAGCAATTCTGGTAATAACCTTTTACTTATAGCTTCCCAGAAAAAAGTTTATATGGTGCAGGGAAATTTGATTTGCAAAATTCAATCAGTTCTATATCCAGGAAAAATAAGATAATAATGATTGTACAGCCAACAGATACCATTGACTTACTGCGGTTAATCCATTCTAATAATGTTGATCTCTTCCCAGATAAAAGGAAAGGTTGGATAATTACATTTTTTCTATTCATACAATAACATTCTGTTTGCAAGTTTCCCGAGGTTCAGTTTGCAAAGGCTTTATAGGTAGTTCTCTGTGCCTTACTTGTTCACCATTCCTGAGATGACATTAGGCAAACTGTCCAGTGATAAGGGTATGTTCGCTTTTATGTAATTTTCGCGAAGGAGTCCCAGGAACGCTCTGTGCATTTGATATGCCTAAACTCTAAAAACCCTCACCTTTGGTGGCAGAGCAGACTCAAGGTCTTTCAACATTGGCCACGGCACAAACTTGAGAAGAGTCAGGCACTCTTCTTACAGGAAGAATGGTTCAAAGGAGTCGAACTGGGAAGGAGACCAGCATCAGAGAGTTGGTCTGCCTGGTCCTTTCCGCTGCCGAGATCACAGCAGGGGCAGCTGATGACTCCATGAGGAGCCAAAACCACAATGCACCCCAATTCTTCTTTCCTGCCAGCAGCAGCAAACCTGACTGTGAACTTGGCTATGGGACAGTTAAAGATAGATTGCTCTCCTGAATAGGAATGTCCTGGGCATTCTCCTGAATCCATAACGTCATGAAAGCCCACTGGCAAAGACCTAATCTGAAGGTCTAGGTTTGAATTATGGATTAAAAGTTACATATGAAAACACATCTAAAATAAAACTAAAATATCAGTAGCACTGTCCTGTAAATACCATTTAGCAAAAAAATGTACAATCTTTATTATGATATAGTGTTCTCCGTTTGTTTGGAGCTATCATTTCTACTCCTACTCATGACGATTTACATGTTCTTAGAAATATCTGTACTTCGTTCTATCTTAGAAAAGAAGTGACATTTAAAATAAAGGAAGTGAAAGAGCACAAATAGCCTAACTGGATTTGCTGGAGTAGGATATTATTTTAGTAGGACTGCTACAGAGCAAAGTCTTGCCTTTCATATAAAGTGTAAACTCAAGTCTCTGAATGTAGCTTCACAATCCGGGCTCTGAATTTGTTTCAGTGATTTTGCCTTGTGTCATACCCATAAAGATTTTTCAGATTAATTTCAGATGTGAATGAAATCTCCTAGAAACATGGTTAATAAAACCTCGGTGGTACCTTTATGATTCACTTAGCCAATGGGAAAAGCCTTATTTTTGTTGAATCTCAGCCCTTACTGAACTGTGAACCCAAAGTCAAATTCTAGGCTTGTCGGACTCTGCACTTTTTCCTACTTTGTTCATTGTTGCACAAAAGAGACGGCAAACTGTCCAGGAAATCCTACTGTCAAACAAAAAGGAAGAATATGAAAAATCATAAAATCCTCTCAGACCCCTTGTCATTAGCAGATTTAACTCTTCCAGAAGTGTTTCTAAAAGTGTCGGTTTGGTCCGGTGAGAAGCACTCATGTACATCCAGACCACAGCATGGATGATTTGTACATACAGCTCCCATCTCTACTAGTAGGAAAAATCCACATCACCTCCCTCAGACATACACAAATCAAAGCAGTATATTCCACAGCTTCCCTCCCAAGAGCAGAAGACAATATTCATCTATGTGCACAGGAAAATGTTTATAGTCGGTTATTTAGGTACTTCGTTGCCTTTCAGGATACAAAACTGGAGCTAATGGAGTACAGTGTACTTCAGGATTTTTTTTTCTTTTTCCTTTCAGTCCATTCCCCTTTTAAACTTACAAAATAAAAAAAAAATAATTATCCCAGGAGAATATTATATCTGTGTAATTTTTTCCACTGTATTGATAATTACTGTATTTCACATGCCCCTTTTAATTACATAATGCCTGAGATTAAAATTCAACAGCCTCTCTCAAAGAGAAAGTGCTTTAATATCTGGAGTGCTGCTCCTGTAAATTGGCATCTGAAAGATAGGCTAAAAAAGGGGCATAGATACTAGCATTCCCATCCTTCCTAACTGACTGCAATGCCAATGAGCTGCACCGACTCTACACAGACCTCCCACATTCTTGATAGGATGTTTTCTAGCAGAGTGATCCACAAATATTATCATTCAATGACAATACAGTTTCATCAAGGTACGTCTCAATCCACAGGATACAAGCTCCACACAACAGACGGAAAATTTGGCGCAGTGATGCGCACACTGCGTGTGTTACTTACTGGTTATTGCAGTGGTCATACCGAGTCCCGTATGGCGTTATATTAACGAATGGCATGCAAGCACCTTCTGTTGAAACATCTGCGACAGGGAAATTTCAGGCATTTTTCCAGATATTTTTTGTGCTCTGGACCAAATTTTCATTAGGGCTATAAAACCTGGCAGGCAGCATTGTTGTGTATGATTTTTTAATAAACTGGGACATGCCTTTGTTAGAGGAGTGAAGAAAAGGGCTCTTTAGAGACTTCTTCCTATTACAAAAAGTTCAGAAAACATATGACAGCTCACCAAACAGTGCCTCCCAACTTTTTTTTTCTATCTCCTCCAAGTGTAAGATTTCCCGCTTCTTTAGATGTATACAGAGATTTACAGGTTTTGAAATGAAACCAAAAATGTAGATTTTTTTTTTTTTTTCATCTCTCAGATTAAATGATTCCAACAGTGGCATTACTTGAGAATGTGTTCAAAGAGAGAGCACGCAGCTAACATAGACTTTTAGCATCTTTTTGATGCCTGCTGCCAGGAATCTCACAAAGGATTTTCACTTACTTAACAGACAAGGTCCCTCAGAAAAAAGAAGAAAGGAAAGCAAATGGGCATGTGCAGATCTGATCTCACACACAATGCGAGCCGAGCACATAGCCTTACTCCTTTTCTTTTTTCAAACACCCCATCGCCTGCTCTCCCATCTTCGCTCCCCTGCAAGACAACAGCCACCAGACACAAATCGAAGTTCCATTTTGCAATTCTCCCTGCCACACTGCGAACGCTAATGCAGAACAAACATGCTTGGCAGTAAATATGTACATTATCATTATGTAAATAGGTATGTTATCATTATAGCAAAATGATGATGTTCTTTGCTAAGTCTATATTCCCTTTCCAAGAATATTATAGAGTTCGAAGTATAATTTCCATTATGCCACTGGGGGTAGAAAAGCACTTGAGTTCAACAATAATTAGTATACTGTATATAACAAAATGTTTACCATGGATAAAGATGATGTGCTATCCTAAATCTTTTCAGACAAACGAACAAATGCATTTTTGCATGGTAGGGTTCAGCCTGAGCAACCAACAGAAGTGGTTTCAGATTAATATCCATTCCCACATCCAAGGTGAGCATCATATTATGACATTTTATACCTACAATACCACAAGCTGCACTAATAACATTTTAAATTGTATGAGGTGAATGATCTACTGTTAGCATGAAGGAGACTTCATTTCTGAACCTTAAATGAACAAGAAATGACTGCATGTCACAGGCTGTTTGGCAACATTACAGTGTTTACACAAAGTCTATTGCTCATGGGTAGGTAAGTATATCAGCACTGTAAAACTGAAATCCTCAGGTTTTAATAATTTAAAGAGTTCTTGTGGTCAAAGAGCAAGGCAAGGCCACCTCCTAAGTCAAGCAGCTGCAGGTATACTTAGTATGTGCCTACATACCTCATACAATTACCTACAAATTCTTGATAGGCATGTCCTATAAGACAGAGGTAAAAAACGGGCTGACTTCTTACAGCAAAAAATGAAATGTTGGCATAAGTAAAATTGGATGAAAGTGTTCATTTTTTCACAGCTTCTTTTGAGGTAAGTAAATGTAAATACTTGTCTCTCATTTTCTCTGAAAAAGTGGATTAATTCTTTAGAAGTATGTAAATGGGTTCAAAATGTCTTCAGTTTCTTCTTTCGTTTTCCTTTGAATGCTGCTTTGAACTGAAAAATCAATTTCCAGAAAGGAAGATATGCCAATTAGAATGAAAAAAAAAAAAGAAACAAAATGAATTTATAAACTATAAAATACACAATGGCCACATTCTCACTGTTCTGCTGCCCGCTTCTATCACAGGTTCAGGTACCATAGTGGAATTTAAAAATATTATATGAAAATACGGATATGAGTCTCAGCATTCCTCGTTATGCACCAGATCCCTTCAGACATCCTTTTCTGGGAAGCTCTCATTCAAAGAACAAAAATAAAGAAGTGGGATAGCCTCTGAGCACTCTCACAGAGATTGTGCATGGTGACTCTTACTTTTCCACACCAATAATTAAATATTTATTTTGCATCTTCAGGCAAATGTTGTGCAAACATAGAGATGACATGCTACTTTTCTCTAGCTTTTCTATTCCCTCGTTACTTCCCAATTTACGACACACTCGTGCTCACCATATGCATGTGTGAAGTGTTTCTGTGTAGCATGCAACCATACACGCATCACCGAGTCACTGGTTTGCCTCTCTGTCATCCGAAAAGTAGGCGGCTGATGTTGGGCTGCCCAGTGTCTGAGGGCAGCACGTGTCCCCAGCCAGGCAGGACCAGCTCGTGTCCTAGCCAGCCAGCCGGACCGACAGGCCCCAGCCAGGTCCTGACCGTGAAGTCAAAGCAGTTGGGTGGAGGCAGCAGCAGCAGCAGGAGGGGAAAGCTGCCCATCTCCCTTTGACATTTGTTTCAATTTTGTTGCAAACTGGTCAAACCACAGGAAATTCTAATTTCTTACTGATCCTTCTCAAAATTTGGCCTCAGCAGCATAATGCGTTTCAAAATGAGATTGTGGCTGGTATAGAAGAAATATTTCCCTTTCTTTTAAACCTGTTCCTTAGTAGCACCACGGGATTCCCCTCATTCTTCTGTTGTGGGAAAGAGTGAACTCCCTATTTACATTCTCTGAAGCATCCATGACTTCATGTACCTCTCCCATATATTCAGAACATTTTTTCTTTTAAGCTGAAGTCAGGCTGTTTGGTCTCCTTGCACGTGAAAGCCATACCATACCTATGGGTATCATCTGCTACCTTTGCCCCGGGCACCTTTCCTAGTTCTACGACACCTTCTGCACTCAGTAGAAGACATAATGTACCACTGATTTATAAGATAATGTAATGATCTTTTTGGTCATTTTCCACTACCATATAAGAGCAGTGTAAGAGAAAACTCAATAGCTTCACATAGGCAGTCACAAATTGAACTATGCAAATAATTGACTGGGAGAGTTGCTGGTCAAATGGAAACAAATAATCCAAAAGAAAAATTTCATTTCAACTCAACTGGAAGCAAACAAACCCCAAAATAGCTTGTTTCCACAAAGCAAACAAAGTAGTTCAAAAAAAAGATATACTATTTATTTCCAGATGAGATGAAAAATTTTCTTTTATTCTAAGGACTTCAGCAATTTTTAAAGTAAACTTATGGAAAGGCTACTTTTTTGAAATTTATGACAAAACAGGTGGCCAGAGTGAATCATGAAAACAAAGAGTAATATAAGCAAATGGATATAAGTAGGAGTCAAACTAGACTAGCACTCTCTAGGTTTTTCTCTCTAATCTTCACCACTATCAAGATATTTGCTATTCTTATTATTTGATATAACCAGCTAGGACATGTACCTGGCAGATTTCTACTGATATTTAGCATTAAAAGTCTGGGTCAATAAAGCCAGTATTGTGCCACTCACACAATGTTGAGCTGTTTCACCTCAGTCTATATTTCCTATGCCCATAAGATTTAAAGGTAATACTTGGGCATCAGCAAAACCATCAAACATAACCGCATCCACAAACACAATGGCATCTGGTGGCCAAGACTTTCCAAGACAAAGAATGAACAGAGGAGGTACCATGGTGGACCCTAAGAATCATAAAATGGTTAAGGTTGGAAGGGACCTTGAAGGTCATCGAGTTCCAACCCCCCTGCCATAGACAGGGACAGCTCCCACTAGACCAGGTTGCTCAGAGCCCCATCCAGCCTGGCCTTAAACACCTCCAGGGGTGGAGCTTCCACAGCTTCTCTGGGCAACCTGTTCCAGTGCCTCACCACCCTCAGAGAGAAAAATTTCTTCCTAATATCTAATCTAAATCTACCCTCTTCCAATTTAAACCATCCCCCCTTGTCCTATCACTACATGCCCTTGTAAAAAGTCTTTCCCCAGCTCTCCTGCAGGCCCCCTTTAGGTAGAGAAAGGCTGCTATAAGGTGTCCCTGGAGCCTTCTCTTCTCCAGGCTGAACAACCCCAACTCTCTCAGCCTGTCCTCATAGGAGAGGTGCTCCAGCCCTCCGATCATCTTTGTGGCCCTCCTCTGGACCCGCTCCAACAGGTCCATGTCTCTCCTGTGCTGAGGGCTCCAGAGCTGGACACAGTACTCCCAGTGGGGTCTCACCAGAGCAGAGTAGAGAGGAAGAATCACCTCCCTTGACCTGATGGCCACAATTCTGATGCAACCCAGGATATGGTTGGCTTTCCAAGAAAACGAAATGGATTGCAAGGAAGGGATAAATTACACAGGCTGTTGCTGTAAGATGGACAGTACCTGCCTTAGGTTTGCTGCTTCTCATCTCCCCCATGTGAAAAATGCAGCTGCCGTAAGAGCTTGCTGCAGAAGGTTCAGGTAGGTACATGCATCCTGTAGCTGTCTAATGGAACAATGGCACAATGCAGCCCAAACCAAAGCTGAACAAGGTATAGACCAAAGTTTTTAATGGTGAGAATGATTAATCCTTGAAAAATATGTCCATGGAACAAGAGGGCACTGGCATTGTTTCAAAGCTTTAATCATTATGGACTTGGTACTGTTGTTTCTCCAGCTGGTGACATTTTTGCAAGCATATGCCTGGCAAAGGTTTTCTCCTCTGCTGTTCAGTTCTCAGGTAGGTCCAGAAGTCTCTTGAAGAAAAGATTTTAGGGATGGAGAAGACAGCAGCTGAAGAATCAGACACAATCCAGTAGGGGAGAGGAAATGGCGGGTTTCCTTCTGCTCTTCATGGACCTTACATCAGCCTTGGCTACCTGCCCTCATCTAACAGTAGCTGCTGTAAAACCAACTTACCAAAAGCTGGTGAAGCATCAAAGAGGAGGAATGTCATGGTGGGGCTGTGCTTCATTGAAGGTCAGATGTCTGGGTTACAATACATCATTAACTGTTCAAAAGATCAGCACAGAAAATGTTGGGTTGTAAGGAATGGGATCTCTTGATATCTATATTTTGCGTGCCACTTTCTGAAAAGAAGGAAATACGCATTCCTTTCCCACCAAAGACAGGCAGCCCTGCAGATTGATTTTGGTCCATGCCATGAGGTTAATGCTCAGCTTGATCTGCACTGACATGAAAATACCATCTGTGTAACCCCGGCTTGCCTTGCCGGGAGAAGAGAAGATACAGGACTCAGCAGCTGGTCTCAGCTACTCTGGGAAAAGTGTTCGTCTCCAGACCAAGTTTGGATCCAGCCATATCTGGCAAAAGCATCGTAAGTATATCACAGGCATACTTCAGAGAAATCTTAGGAAGCTTAATGGAAGTTCAGTTCATATGTTGAGGCTGTTACATGAAAAGCATCAGGAAAAGCATAAACTGTTCCTATTTCAAAATTGTACAAGGAAATAAGTGTATGGTATAGTAACTTCACAGGACTATCATGAGTAGCTCAGATATTCCTAAATTAACATAAATAATTCAATTTAAGAACTTTGCTTTCTCTTTGGTTAATATCTAAGTAATAGTTTTCACCCCTAAGATGCGTAACAGAAAGCTGACTTCCTTTTTGGTAAGCAGGACACAATACTGAATCCTGCCATAAGCATGCAAGCATAAGGACCTGGTTTGTGCATTACACAAAGGAAGGACTAGACTGAATCTCCATAACTTTCTGACAGCAAGAAAGCAAGTTTGAAACAATGCTTGTCCGCTTGTCCCAACAAAAACAAACTTCCCATATCGGGTCGTTTCCTGATGTGCTAAAGAAAAAGTTGGGCTTTTTTTTTCCTTAAAATGAGCATACACTCTGTTTATTTAAAAATAAATTGAGCTCAGTAAATTGACGCAACATAAAAGATTGTTTAAAATATCAAATTTATAATGAGTTTGGTGGATTGTTCTCCCAGGACTGCATTCACTGGAGGGGAATAAAGGTAATTATAAAGCCACAGGGCCACATTCAGCCCAGCTAAAAACAAGGTCTGACTGCTCTTCTGTGCTCAAGCGAGATCCGCACTCCCAAAGTCGCACGGCAACTCTCTTGAAGTTTAAGAGCAGGAGCGGAGCAATTAGAAAACGCTTGCAGAAAAGCATCCCTTCGGGTTCTGGAGGCGCCCGCTCCGTGTCGCGCAGCCCCCGCCGGCTAGGCGGAGCGCGTGTGGAGGGGCTCTGGTCGGCGGGGGCTGGCTCTGCCTCCCTCTGCCTGCGCACACGCGGCTGCTAAGAGATTGCGAGGTGACATGGTCAGCCCGATGAAGTATACAAAAGCTTTTGGCACTGCATATCTGCAATATCATGGACAGTCAAGGAGGCGCCTGTTATAAAAATACACAGTGAAACACAACTGGAGGACTGCTCTTTCTCAAAGGCTAACGTAATGCATTCCTTCTGTTTAGGCTCATTTTCCAGCCTTTCACATTCTTTGTGAACAAGAGTTATAAAACAAGCCCGATGCAGGCCAATTATTTTTACTTTGAAGGCCATTAATCAAGATTGACTAAGAAAATGAAGACAGCTAAGCAAAATTTCATATGTGACTAGAGTGAGATTAAAATAAAACCAGATGGGGATGGACAGAGACGTTAAGCTGCTTTCTCTCCCCCTTCCCTCCCCTTTTTTCTTTTTTTGACTCATGTAATAAATGTCTTTTACAAATTACAGCACTCTTATTTTCTTACAGTAAATCAAATTGGGTCATAATGTACAAGTGGTCTCATTGCTGAAATGTCAAAAATAGAACCCGCCTTGTTCTTCCAAAGTAATTCCTCAAATCTAAACCAGCAGTGTGGCCTGACAGTCTATAAACCATCTACCTGGATTGCAGTTCTCTTCTAAGGTAACTGTCTGCTGCTGATGTATTTCTCAAGTGCCCAACGTGAGCCATACGTGGCGATCTAGAGCATGCAGTCATTTGCAGAGGTCTGAATTTGCAGGTCTTGCATGCATGGGATTTCTACAAATTTCAGAGGATTTAAGAAACGAGGACTTTTTCTAAAGATCAAACAACTTTGAGTCAATGCCAACCAGTAGACCTATAAAAATTCTGAAAAAACTTGCATCATTTTCACAAAAACCCATTCCATTCATACTGTGGAGCTTATTTGGAGCTTTCAGGTCACACCAAGGAAAACAAGGATCAGAAGGACAGGTAAATGTATAGAATGATGGTCACATATCAGGATTTTTTTTGATAAAGTGACTACGACAAATTATCTTTGTTAAGAAGATGAAGCAGTCGTGTATATATTATTGCCATATTACAAAATAAACTATTGGATAAAATGAAGGAAAAATTATTCCAAATATGTTTAGAGTCACAATTTTAAACAAGTGCTTTGGAATCACATTTTGAAGATGTATATACTGATAAGTATCCTCATTCATATCAGTCCTGACCTTTCCAGAAGCATATTTGATTAAACACAACTATCTCACTGCCAAGGAAAAAAGAAAGAAAAAAAAGTAGTTAATCAGTATCTCTTTGGGAGTACCTGACACCTCCTAACTTTGCAGACAAGTTAGCTGGTACAGTCCAAAACATGGGCTACATCTCCAAATTCCACAGTGCTTGAAATGTTAATTGGGTCTGAGATCTGTCCCTACCGCTATGAGAATATCTTATTTTAAGGAAGGTCATGCACACGCAACTTGAAATTTTGTAAACTCTATGAATGAATGTTTCAGTTCCCAGATCCTTTTCTGCATCAGCTGCACTAATTCATTTAAGCCCATAGCTGCCCATAACCTATTGATTATAAAGTTGTAGAAATAGGCCCGGAAGGCATCTCAAGGGATCATTTTGGCTATCCCTTCCACCAAGTTGGGATCAGCTATTCCTAAATTACTCTTGACAGATGTTTGTCCAACCTGTTTATCAACCCCTGTAAGGTGGAGTTTGTGTAGGTTTCCTAGCCAGTCGATTCTGTTACTATCACAGAAAACATTTCCTAGCGTTTACCCTTAATCTCTTTTCCTGAAAGTTAAGCCCACTACTTCTTTTGGACATTCACAGCAGTTTACTACTTTCCTCTTTGCAGCTACCTTTTAAACATTTGAAGACTTATCATACATTCCTTCAGTTTGCCTTTCTCTAGACTAAACAACCTCACTGCCTTTAGCCTTTCCACACAGGTCATGTTTTCCAGACCCTGGATCGCTCTTGCTCCTCTCCTTGGACTCTTTCCAACTGATTCGCATCTTTCTTGAAATGCATTGCCCCAAACTGGACCCAGTGCTCCAGCCGTGGTGAGAAAGCAGAAGGACTATTTCATGTTTCTTACATATGCCAACATTGTTTATACAACCCAGTACGATGTTTGGGTTTTTGGCAACAGCCTGACCTTCCTGACTCAAATTCGTCTTGTGTTCGCTCTGGCCCCCAGCTCCTTTGCTGAAGAATGGCGGCTTTGCCGTCCGCCCCGCGGCCTTGCAGCCCACACCTCAACCCTGAGCACACCGCCTTGTGCTCCACACTGAGTTGCACCCTCTTCGCTTTAGGCCATTTTCCCACTTTGTCAAGATCATTCTGAATTCTCATTTTCCAAAGTCTTTGCAGTCCCTCTTGGCTTGGTATCATCTGCAGGTCTAATAGTCTACCATCTAGGATTTTAACTAAACCAATTAATAGCACTGGCCCCAAGAAAGAGCTTGAAGAATCCATCCTGGTTGGACAGTGAACCAGTGATCACTACTTTTTCTCTACGGTTTCCTAAGCAGTTACATTCTGGCAACATATCCTTCACTTACTTTTTGTTGAATATCATGTGAGACAGCGTCAAAAACCTTACTGAAGTCAAGATGTATGACACCTACTTCTTTGCTTTATCCACAAGGCCTATTAACCTTAATTTACTTCTGTAGCGGGTTATCTGGCATGTTTTGTTCACTTCCACTCAGTTATTTATTGCTCTGCTATCCTGTAGATGCTCACAGGAGTCTGTTGGATGTTTGTATTTTTTCTGCAGTGGAAGTGAATCTCACTGACTTTTAATTCCATGAGTCCACCTTTCTTTCTTTATTTTTAAAAGTAACAATGGTTTATCAGACCTTGTATTTTTTTTTCTTTCTCTCTTTTTTTTTTCTTTCTCTCTCTTTTTTTTTTTTTAAAGATAATGTTGAAGTCCATGCTTTTAGGGGTAGCAGAATATTTAAAAATACTAGCTATCCTGCTGCTTATAGTCTTGAAGACCATATTCCCCCTGTTTTATTTCTTCCTGCATTAGGATCCAGTTCTTTCCTCCTCCAGTATCTTGCCACAGTTTATTTGTTTATCACATGTTACTTCTTCCATCCCAACCTGTTTTCTCCTTCAGTTCTGCCTTGCTGTCCCTTTTCCAACTCCACTGAGTGGAATAGTAGTTCAGTAACATTCAAGTGTGTCCTCGAACGAGCGGCTGCGTGGTTCTTTGTTGCTGGCTGAAGCCAAACCACGACGAAGTGTAACGTAAGATTTTGAACCCAAGGTATTTGAGGTGCTTTAGTATAAAGCCCGATCCCTGCTTTTCACATTCAAATATCTTTATGAACAGTAAAGACACAGTTGTCTCTGAGGGGAAAACTGCTTAGGAGCATAAAGAAGCTGTGCACTCTGCCTTGTCTTTTCTCAGATCAAAGAGATTTGAGTGCTGCTGATAGCAGCTTTCAAGAGATGTTACTGGTGGGGAAATTCAGTAGCCCTCTTCCTGGACGCTTGTTTATCTCACTCACATTCCCTTGCCTTAATTTAGCTAAACATATACCTAGGTCAGTCTTCCGTTGTCTGTTGCCCTTGGTAATGTCTTTACTCGCCTCATTTCCCATGCTTTACTTAGAGAGGAATAAAAACACAGATGTATTGTTATTACAATGTACAGAGACGAATGAAACAAAACCCAGAGAGTTGTTCTGACCTCCACAAAGCCACAGGGTTTTGGAAGGACAGTGGTTTTGCGGCACTGGATTTGCGATAGCCTCCACCCTGAAAAATTCAAGCAAGCAAAATAAAATTTTAAAGTCAGAAGGTAAACGATGGCTTAGACTTTTCCATTTGCTTGAAGGTACTTTGAACTAATACCATTCCTCCAAGCCTGTGACTCTGAATCCTGTTTTATCCATTTTATACAGGGCTTTCTGAGAAGCTGAGACTTTCCTGAAATGGTAAGGGTGTGAGATATCTGAACCCAGGTGTAAAGGGAGCGTGCAGCCTGCCAGGGCTCTGCTTAGCTCAGCTCTCAGCACGAGCAGAAGTCATGAGCTGGTTCTCCAGCTATGCCAGTTCATCACTGCCTTCCGAATCTCTGCTCTCGTCTGTCCTTTCAGCTCTCTCTGATGCTGTCAGCCACAGACTACCTTTTCTCATAAGTGCCTTGATAAATAAAGCTGCAAATACAGCCTCCCAATGAAGGAAGGTGTTTATCTATTTTTGTAAATAACAGCTGTGTGGAGTTGGTGAATGTTCGTTTTTCAGCATTTCAACATATTCCTATGGAAAGCTGCAAGTATTCTTTCAAAAATCTCTTCATCAACCTGGTCTGCTACAGACACTGTTTGAAGTCAATGGAAATCCAGTAGATCATTTCTGTCCCCAGTTCTGTGGAACTGTCCCACCAACAGAAGTCAGCAATCATCGCATCAACCCTGTTGTAGTGCCTTACTGCTTTTGGGATATCAAAGCAGGACAAACTTCATTCTCCAGATGAGTATGTTCAGCTCCAACCCAGACACTTCAGGATTTGAATATCAGATACTCTTTCAAAACAGGAGAAGGATTCATCCATTTTCTTGCATTCTTCGTGAAAGTTCAGCTCCTCTCCCCCGTTGCTGCACCTGACTCTCAGGTTATCAGAGCACTGCGCAGAAAGTGCACAGCCAAGCCTTGCTGAAAACGTTGGTGGTCTGAGGCTTTCCAGGTGCCCTCCAGAACTCAACCTGTTCCCTAGACAGCACACCTGCCTGTGAACTCTGCACGCTGCTCTGCTCCCCTGCTCAGGTGTTTCCTTTGTCACACGTACCAGTAATGATCTGCAGATGGGCTGAGCTGCTGGCTAGTTTGTCACTCCAAGGCATGCCCTAGAGAGGAAAGACTTAATCCAGATGGGATTTAACCTGCAGCCTTGCACAGGCTGTCCATTTGAAATCATCATCCACTAGCAGAGAGTGCAAAACTCTTTTCCCCAGTGTGTGGTGAGAGACATTGTCACTTCAACACAGTGGTAAGCAGTTAAAAAAAAATAAAAAAATCTCTGTTCATTAGTATTCACTGACAGTTCATGTCAGAACAGCCAAAGCCTCCTGATCCTTCTCTTTTGCATGGTTGTGGCTAAAGAGATTCTCCTGCCTACTCACTAGAAACTCTTTATAACCCAAGTAGCTCAGCTCACTGAGGTGTTTCGGCCAATGTTAATGAAGTGGAATTTATGGCAAAAGTTGAAAGACAGAATAACAAAGCAGGTAATTTGCTCTAAGAAGTGTGGGGTTTGTGGTCTGTTTCCATTCCCAGAGGTAAGGGGAGGGAGGAAAACCTAATGAGTAGTACATAAAAGTCCCAGGACTTGAGTTTGGTTCAAAGCACTGCTTTGAACTTCTTGTGCAACCTTGAGCAAGCCACTTATCTACACCTCCATTTCTCAGGGAGCAGCTGTAGATTAAGATCAGACATAGTGGCAATGAGTAGTGTAGAAAATCCTGACATGGAAAAACACCTCAAGAGGAAGCTGTGAAGTTATTTCCTAGTAGTTTGGAAGCGGACAGAACATAAGTCTGTACTTCATTTGAAGTGCTTGATGATTTTTGTGGGGGCTTTCCAAAGGCCTTCTGTTGACTCTAGGGTACAGCTTGTTTAGGACACTCAGGAATCCAGGGAAACTTTCAAACTACGAGATGGGTTGCTGCTGGCTCCTATGTAGAGGCTAAAATGTTAAGACAGATTTTCAACAGCATCCAGGTAGGTCTACTTGGATAGAAATCTGGCTCCAAACATGTGCTGCTCTGCTTCTCACTCACCATCCACCAGCCTTCCAGCAGATCACCCTGCATCCGCTCTGGGAAAATCCTGGGCTTCCTCATGAAACGGGCTCTACTACCTGTGGTCTCACCTTCTCCAAAGGCCACTTCATAGCTATTCCTTAACCCATGCTTCCAGGGTTTCTTGCCAGCAGAGAAAGTTGTGCTGAACTGTTGTGGTTTCCTAGGGGGACATGTCTAGTAGCCAGGCAGTCCTACCATCCACTTCCAGTGGCCAGCAGGTCGAGGGAGGTCATCTTCCCCCTCTACTCTGCCCTGGTGAGGCCGCATCTGGAGTACTGTGTCCAGTTCTGGGCTCCCCAGTTCAAGAAAGACAGGGATCTGCTGGAGAAGGTCCAGCAAAGGGCTACAAAGATGATTAGGGGATTAGAACACCTCTCTTATGAGGAAAGACTGAGGCACATGGGTCTTTTTAGCCTAGAGAAAAGACGACTGAGGCGGGATCTTATTAATGCTTACAAATACCTAAAGGGAGGGTGCCAGGGGGATGGGAACAGTCTTTTTTCAGTGGTGCCCAGTGATAGGACAAGAGGTAATGGGCACAAACTTGAGCATAGAAAGTTCCATCTTAACATGGGGAGGGACTTCTTTACTTTGAGGGTGGCAGAGAACTGGAACAGGCTGCCCAGAGAGGTGGTGGAGTCTCCCACTCTGGAGACATTCAAAATCCACCTGGACACCGTCCTGTGCAACCTGCTGTAGGTGACCCTGCTCTGGCGGGGGGGGTGGACTAGATGATCTTCAGAGGTCCCTTCCAACCCTGACCATACTGTGATTCTGTACTTCCAGCCAGGAATCCAGTCAGAAGTACTTTCAGCACATGTAATATGATTACACCACAGCATTTTGGTATAATCACATTACACTTTTTTTCTTTTTGCTTAAAGTATATCTAAATGACATTTTATCTGCTGTTGTTTAAGGCTACCTCAAATCTTCAGCTACCACATCAGGCAATAACTATGCTCCTGAGGCATGTTTTGGTGGCCACCCATACAGAGCAGACATCTCTATTTGCTCCAGAGTAGTAACACTAACTGAAGAATTGTTTCTTAGTCTTCTAAGTCTTCCCTTGACTCCTTGCTTTGTATCAAACATGTATTTGCCAACCTTAGCTCCTTATTTCTTCCTGAAGATACTCCATCAGCAGTTACTGACACCCTTGCTTATGATTATGGCTATAATATTTACCAGATGTCAATGAAGAGATGCATTTGTCTCCTTAGTGTATAGATTTGTAGTGAAGAGCTTATTGCAAAGAAAAATGAAGGTTTTTTTCCTCCGATCACTACCTATTGGAAATAAGCTCTGAAGGAATTAAATCTGTTCTTTCCTGGATGGATGAATCCACATAAAGAAAGAGAAAAAAGGAGGTTTATCTCTTGTGGGGAGGTAACAGTTCACTTTAAGATAGGAGATAAAAACGATTATGGAATTTTAGAAATAATTGCTTTCTTCCCCCTGGGCTGCCCTTGTTTTGCCTATGGCATCATTCCTAGAATATCTAGGCTGCATGCAGAGCTGAAGTATAATTTTCTGTCATCACAGTCACACAAAGTAATATATGCATGTGCGGTCCTAGTTAGGTCAGATCCTTACCTGGCTACTTTAAATGCCTTTGCCATAGAACCTCTCACACCAAGAAAAATCAATGAGGAATCTCTTTCATGCTGTACCGGACAATGATCCACCCCACGCTTAACTCACTATTTCCACTAATTGGGCGTAATGGTGAACACTCCAGAGCGTGCAGCTCACTTCCAGAGTCTTTGTGCACATACAGTTCAGTTGTCATTCAAATATCTCTGACTTATAGCACAAATGTGCAGCACAGAAAACAGTCCGAAAACTTAGCTGTCTGCTGAATTTACCATTTTACGGAATGTTCTCTCCCTGCTATGTCCAAGCTCCCTTTTCACGTATGTTGGCGTCTTTGTCTCACATGTAACTTAACTGCAAAAATTATTTATTCGAAAGCCAAATACTTGCAAAAAAAAGTGACAATTCAAAGTTTGATACAGAATATGGCTGGTATGAGCGCAATTTGTTCACCAGTGTAGTTGAGGCATGCTAACTTCTCTAACCGAAAGCACAGAAAAGAGTGACGGATAGGTGTTAACATCTGACAGCCTGCAGTTCCTCAGCCTGAACGATGCAGTCAAATATTGCTTACAGCTCCATTGACTGGGAGCAGCCCTCAGCACAGATCTGGAGTAAGGTGTGAGCTCCTGCCTCTGGTCTAGAGTACAGTATTTAAGGCATTTCACTAACACTCCATCCACACCATAAGAATATAAATTAATAATAGCAGTCTGAGGAAACAACGCTCTTGAATTAAGTTTACTTCGTGATCATCACCACCCTAAGAGAACTTTTGCTCTCTTGGACTGTTTCTGAGTAAGAAATTAACCTCTGAGATTAAAGTGAGAAAGTGAACTGCATATGGATATATCAAAAGAACAGGAAAAAGAGCCGGACAAGCATCTGGAAAAAATCAAGTTCACCCCTGCTTAGATTCTTCCAAAACAAGATTCTCAAAGGTTTTATTGGGCACCTGAGAAATGTCTCACAGTCAGGTTTTTCACCTGGTGGAAAATGCTGGAGGTGCCAGTTGCAGAACAGCCATCAAATCTATCACACCTACTTATTTTCTTGTTCTGTAGGCAAGTGGTGGACTGATATTTCGAGAGGCCTCTCCTATTTGTGAGAAGTTCCATCCTGTTCTCTGCTTTGTGGCCCCACATTTTCATCAGGACCTATTTCGTCTCTGCAGCACAGACAGTAGCTGAGTCCTCTGTGTGAGGCCAGTTATGGACCATCCGGATACCTGAGTGAGGTAGGCACCCGTGTTCTAACCCACCACCCACTGCTTCAGCAGGACTTCAGTTACTGGGGAGCCCATTAATATACACTGGCTGCCTATGAATTACTGGGCAGAGATCTAGTTGCCAGAATTTGAAAACCTTGTGCTTGAGAAATTACTATGAAGCCAGTTAAAGCAACTCCTTCATTTCCATCAGGTCTGCAGAGACTGAGTGTGCTGGCCTTAGCTTAGAAAGTTGCTCCCCCCCCCCCCAGCAATTTCCATCTTGGGTGGGAAAATCGGTGCAAAAGTGCTCATTGGCTTTATCAGTTCACCACCAGCCTCAATCCACTTCTCTTTAGCATATGCTGTCCTGATCAAAGATATCTTCACAAATACCAGGTCCTGGCTCAGAGAGTTACTGTGCTCATTTTATGTTAGTTTCTGTTGGGCATCGAGGTGTTTTTGTTTTACAATTCAACTGAGACACTTGAAGGCGGACATAAAGAACAATTTTCAGACAAGCATTCTGGCTTGGCAGCATCTATTCCCATTGAAGCAAAAGTGAGTTTTACAGATTTCACTGAAGACACAGCTACACCAAGAACAAATACGTCCAAGCACCTCACTCCAGCTGTCTTGTCTTGTAGGTGAATGTTCTTCCCTTTAAAGAATATGCTTAAGGGGACTAAACATATATGTAGAGAGATTATCTCCTGTGACATCTGTGACGTCTAAGATGAATGAATAGAAGGTACTTAAATTGAAATTCAAGAAAGCATTGAATGAGTCAGAGCAATTAATTCAAGGTCTGCCGGACCAGTTAGCCTATGACCCCTTAAACACTCAAAGAGAGGTAGACACAACATTTAAGTTAAATACTTATAATGATAGTCTTACTACTTCCATTGATTCTAGAGGGAACCAGGATCTGTTAGTCTAAGAAAGAAATCTAAATCAATCATTGTCCTCTGGAATAGAGAAACTGATGTACACAATCCCAAAAGATCCCTTCATCAGTTTGAAAAGTGTGTGGATCAAGTTCTCACATCCTTTACACCCTTGGCAGATGTATTGGGTCCCATGAGATTTTACAGCTATAATAGAAAAGAATTTAAAACATTGAGTTATAAAGACCACATCTGCATTGCTTCCCTCCTTCATTCTCCCTCTTCCACCTTATCCTTCCATTCTGTTTTGAGGCACTTTAAACATATACACATAAAAATTGCATGGGGATTGTCCTGTTCATCTAATTAATTTTAGCACTGCAAATTAAAAAACAAAAAAGGTACAAATTTGTATTGTACCAGGAAATCACTTTTCTTTTCCTATACATTTCCATAAAAGTTTTTTGTTTATCTATTAGTTTTTTGTAGGTTGGATTTTTTTTTCTCCAGGAGAGCATGTCCTAAATACAAATTGGTACAACAAACACAAACAGATCCACAGGCAATAATTTAAGGGAAAATGTTTGCCTTATACATATTCAATGACAAACCAAAGTGTTCCTGTATAACAGCTCCATAATATATATTTCAATAAATTATTTAAGTGTGTATTTATGTAGAGGATCTGAACAGCACTAAGAGTACTTTTCTGATGCATGGATGGATGTCCTAGTCTGAAGAAGAGAGCAATGCTGATTTTGCTAAGTAATATTCCAGTAGACCGGGGCTGCAAGCTTCACCACTCCACATCCTCTCCCAAATATAGGTAGCTTCAAAGCTGCTGAAGGTCGGAGGATACCCTGTGTGATGCCAGGACACTCCCCACTGACCACAGTCTGTATTTCATCTTCCCTTTCCCTTTGTGCCAGGGTATCTGGCTGCATCTTCTTTGCCCAGTTGCCTGCGTTACTATGCCTTCTCATTGTGCTTGGTGGTACGCAAGCGTCCCCTTCCAGTTGTGTGCCCTCAGCTGTCCCCACTATTGTTATGACTATTTTTCTGAGAATTAAGCCATTCTGGATATCAACGCGTTCCATAGGTAGGATGGTACAGATATGATACAGATTACAGAGGAGCTATCCAAGCTGAGTGCAGGATGTTGCAGCTGACAACACTTAAAAAATCATTAATAAGCCGTGTGTCTTTCAACTACGTCCCTTCCATGATCTGTTCCACTCTCATATTCCTCTGACATCAGATGAACAAGACAGGTTTTATGATTTAACTTTGCTTTTTCAACTTTTTTTTAGCATCCAAATCCATGACACAGATTTTGCTTCTTTCTGTCAGTCCCTTCTCCATTATTCAACATTAGTTAGAGAGATAAGACTTGCTAACTTGAATGGGTGCAGAGTAGAATATTTAGATTGATGTACAGAGATGTTGTTCATAAAAGCATGCACAAGGCCTTGACAAAATCATGCAACCTGTTTTCTCCAGGCAGTTTAAATATTTTCCAATTTAGCCAATGACTAGACTTATCCACTATTTTATTCATGAAACAGTGTCAAAATGAGAAATAAGGGCATTCTGCTTCCTCCCCTAATTTGAAATATCATCTTGAATTGGAAATGAAACGTTTTTTTTAAAAAAACCTTACATGCCTCAAAAACATGATTTTTTTATGCTGAGACATTTAATTCCCTCCCCCCTTTCAAACTGTGATTTTTTAGACAAGTGAGGTTTTTTCCAAATGCCCTCAACTCCCATGAAATAGTTCCAAGGCATCCTCTCCAGTTATGTCAATCAGTTTCAGGCAGTCTGCAAAGAGACATGACATTTCATAACAATGACATACCAGCCTGGGAAATGATAGGTGGGAAATAAGCAGTTTTCTCAAAATAATCTCATTCATCTACACAAATTCATATTATATATAAAACGTTACCTTTCTTCAACTTAACCTGGTTAAATAAAAAAAAGATATTAAAAAGTGAATTAAAAATTGAAGGGCTTGCTACCTGGGAAAAGATTCAGGTTTCACAAGTAATGAGTGGGAAGAAAAAAATGTCTGATTTCTCTGCTGCTCATGGGTATTTTGATTGAATTTAACACATCTCAAGCTGCCAAAAGCCAATGCTACTCATATGAAGCAGCACTGCTTCTCCAATTAAAAAGTGGAAGCGCAGCTGCTTCCAGGCAAGTGGAAAGGAAAGTTGGCTTGAGTGGCAGCAAAAGAAGAAGAAGAAAAAAATAAATAGATGTGCTAATTTCTTTATATGAAGTTTTTTATTTGCTTGTTTTTTCAAGCAGTTGGCTGCTGTGGTCATGAGAAGCCGTCAGGACACAGGTGGTATGGCTGTTATCATGCGTTTACC